>NW_027526295.1:126364009-126371509 GCF_048455015.1 Haemaphysalis longicornis | reverse complement strand
TCGGGACACCGCATTCGCAAATTCCAGGCAATGGCTGGCAGAATCTCTGGTTTCCCTCTTTGTAGAGCCGCGTGTGTGAATGGACCTCTCCCGGGGTACGTCACGCAGCGGCCGGGACGTCACGGAAAGCGCACGTGCTGGGTGTGGCCGGGAGGGTGGATGGCAAAACATTCGGACCGGCGCGCGCATTAGACGCGCGCAATATTGGAATTTTAAATACAGAGCATTTCTTAGGCTCGCCTCTTCCTGCGTCGGACGGCGTCCACAGCTCCGCGTCCACAGCAGGTGCGCGCATGCGTCGTAGTCAGCCCGTTCGCTCGTCACCCCCGGAACGCTCCGTCGCGGTCTCGGCCACGGCCGGGCTGGAGGAGCGGCGGGCGCGCACTTTCATATGAAAGTGCGTGCTCGCCGCTCCTCCAGTCCGGCCGTGTCTCGGCGTAACAGGTGCGTGACAGCAGCGCGGTGGGGAGTAGAAGAGCGCGCGCTGCTTGCGCATGCGCGCTCACCCCCCCGTACCGCTCTCCTTCTACTGCGCGCGCTGCAAATATAAAGCCGCTAGCGGTCGCTCGTGCTTCAGTCACTGCGTTGCTCCTTCCTTCCTTGGTTGACGCTCGCTCCCACGTTTACTCGTGTCTGCTACTCCAGCATCACGGAAGAAGCGATGGAAGCAACACTGCCTTCAACCAGTACTGAGGCCCCAATGCTCTGCATTTACTCGTGTTCCCCTCGCGGGAAGGCGCGGGAATTTTTTTTTGTTTACGTGCTGGCTTTTCTGATGCCGGTGGGCTGCTATGCTCTCGGCTACGCAAATCTTGCGAGCAAAATCAGCGGCATCAGACTTTTCGGAGTCGCCAAAGAGGTAAATTCGGCGTGTATTGTGGATGCGCGCAATGTGCCGAAGAGGCTGGCAGCCAAAGCAGCGACATGGTCTGCTCTTACTCGTAGCAGCATTTCCCATTCTCGAACTTCTGCTGCCCGTGTGTACGAGGTTTCGGCGCACGTTAAAGATCCCCAGGTGGTCAAAATTATTCCGGAGCCCTCCACTAGGGCGCGCCTCATCGCCTGCGTTGCGTCGGCGCGTTAAAGCCCTATAATCAGTCAATCAATGAATTGAACTTCTGCTGTTCTGCAAAGCGCACTTATACCGTCTACATTGGCAGTCCGCGCTGATTCGTGCCATGAAATGATGCTGTTTATCAACCATCTGCTACCATGCAGCACCAGCAGAAATTTGGTCAAGTGAAATCGTGCCGGGGGTAGGGGGCACACGGAAATTTTCTTGCCGCGAAATATTCTTATGTTTTGAGGAGGTAGAGCACTGTATTAAAAACACAATGAATGCCTAACCTGCTTAGGCGACACGAAATAAACGTTTCGACGAGGGATCGCGATAGCCGCCTGCCGCCAGATCGACAACGACAAGTTTGGTCATATGGGGGGATCTGTTCAAGACGAACGAAATTCATTGCTTGTAAGTGCAATAAATTTTTGCCTTGGCCAATTATATTCTGCCTTGAGGATGCGGCAAAACAGAGATGCTTACCGTGCTCATAAGTAGCATCGTGCCTTCGGCGCGAGATGGGCCGCTCACGCGACTCGAAAAAACTCGAAAAATGTGTTTCCCCTAAGAGAACAGACTGGGTGAATGTATTCTTTTGTTGCGGTCTCCTGACGCTTTCGTATTCAGCGGGCGTACAAGGACACTAACTTTAACTATCATGAAATAATGACTACCGAAAATTATTTCAGTAGAGTGTCGCAAGCTATGCGCGCTAACCACATGTGACGGCTATGTTACTCACACAATGACGATGAACCGTTTCGCGATTTCACTGGGGAAAAAGGTAGCAAAACAATCGGTCAATCACGTAGAGAACGACATCATCGCAATATTTTTATTGGAATAATTTCTCCCATGATTCTCCACTGCAACGCTGCGCAGGCATAACCCGGCAACCGGTCATTTGCGCGCGCCTGGAACTGACAGACGTCGTGCAAATTAACCCCTAGAAGCCCTCTCAAGCAGGCCAGTTGCTGTTCATGAGGGCGGGTATCGCCACTACTGGACGAGCTGAATTTGAGGTGGTAACGGTCGCGCCAGCAACTTTCCCTCGTTTTTGCGCCCATTCGCGCTTCTGTTCTGGCCAACGCTTCAATTCTTGTTCTTCTCTTTTTTATATTTCTTTCTCTTCTTCCTCCAAACGAACGGCATGCATCCGTCCAATAACTATTTAAAACTTGGAAGCCCTTGAGCTCTACTCTCGCGTACAAACACGTGGCTCTCCGTTTTCCTTCCCACTCGTATGCATCTTACTGTTTGCATATGATGTCTGTGTAACACGTCATCCCACACCCGAACCACTTGATTAAGAAGGACTGCGAACCAACCGCAATGAGTCACGTAATTTCGACATTTAAATCTCCCCCCAGCACAACCGAAATTCTATCGCTAGCCTCTGAAGCCTAGCCGTGCGTGGACGCCCCCCTTGTTGTACCCGCAAACCATGCACGCACAAACGGGTCACTGGTGATGGCGCCTACTTAGGCGTGAAAGTCACAGGCGAAAATATCGCTCCGAAGGCCTTCCAAGAAGAACAAAAAATGTGGCCTCAAGCCGGCGTTCCAACTAGAGAAGTTTCCCTTTTACCGGGAGGGATTCGCAGCTACATGGCGAAGTGGAATTTGAGTGGAACGGCGATTGCGAGTTCCGGTCGTTTTAGTGGCCAGCCTTTTGGCAGCCTTTACCTGGCCTTCGCGGGGAAGGGCCTTTCTTTATGTCTGCGTCACCGAATAAGCGAACGTCGCTGCGACGACAGAAAAATACGAATAGTATTGTCTAGCGAAGGTTGAAGTGGAGTACGACGTGGGCGACTACGGCGTCATCTCTCTCACTGCATTTTCCTCACGCATCTCATGCGTCACCACGAAAGAGCTCCCAACCCAGGACACTTTGCCCAGACACTGTTCCATTCGCCTCTATCCAAACCACGTGACGTTTGCGCGGGAGGTTCAGACACGATATGCGACAACAGACTCGCTGCTGCCTTATACGGGGCTCATCCGAGCCACATAACATTTCGGCGGGAGGTTTCAACACAATTTTTATCATTCTGGCCGGCGAGAGCGACTCACGGCGAGGGAGCAGCAGAGTAGTGAACATCGCTGTACGTTCGCTGATCACGTGAACACTTCCTGAGCGGCAGCAGAAACGCCCGGCGACCCAGAAAACTGCAGATCGCGCTGCGTGCAAATTTCATATTGGGGAGTGTCAGTGCATTTTTTGCGTCCATCCGTTCTTCTGTTTATTTTTTCACTCATCTGATAACCGCATACCGCCGTTAGCTGCCTACTGCGCAACTTTCCAAAGGGGCATCGGTGGTGGCGGAGGGGGAAAATGGTTGTGAAAGAGGTAACGGCTGCCAAAGGGCTGCCCCCTAAAAAGACCTAAACCCGCCGTTGCCGTTTCCGATTAAATTCACTTCGCTAAGTAGCTGTGAATCCCGCCCGGTAAAAGAAAAACTTCCTTAGTTGGAACGTTGGCTTGGGCCCATATTTTTGTTCAGATTGGAAGGCCTTTCGAGCGACATTTTCGCCTGTGTCTTTCACGCTTAAGTATGCGCCATCACCTGTTGCCGGTTATTCCTGTACGTTTGTGGGTAAAAAAGGGGGGCGTGCACGCACAGCTAGGCTTCATGCCGCTGCCGATGAAATGCCGTTTGTGCTCGTATTTAGATGTCGAAATTACATTTCTCAGTGCGGTTAGTCGGCTGTTCTCCTCAATGGAGTGGTTCATGTGTGGGTTGATGTGTTAACCCAGACATCTTACACACAAAATAAGATTCATGCAAGGGGAAAGGAAAACGGACAGGCACATGTTTGCACGTGAGAATAGGGGTGAAGGACTTCCAGGTTTAAATCGTTATGGGACGGATGCAAGCCATTCGTTTGTTGGAAGAAGAGCAAGAATCGAAGCCTTGGCACGAACACAAGCGCGAATGGGTGCAGAAACAACGAAAGCTGCCGGCACCGCCTTCACCACCTCAAGTTTAGATCATGGTGTAGGGGCGAATCCTTCCAAGATGAGCAGCAACCTGCCTGCTTGGAACACCGGCGTGAGCTAATATCACTTATTCGGAGGCTTTTCCGGGGACATCAAGGAATGTTTTCGACGGTGCCTGTCACTTCTAAGTACGCGCACATGACCGGCTGCCGGTTTATAAGTGCGAAGGTTTGTAGCGGAGAATAGTGGGGTGAGGACGGGAGGCGTGCACGCGCAGCTATAGGTTTCATGCCTGTACTGATGAATGACATGTCCATAATGCTGGCGCGAGATTTAAACGCGAACGTTTAATGACCCAATAGAACCTTTCCGAAGTCCTTAGTGGTAGATCTAATTGGGTTTGTATGATACGCTATGTTCACATTACCGACGCAAACCCGTATCGTGATGTACGGACGTAAAAAATGACATGTCACGCAGTCGGATGACGTCGCTCTTTAAAGTTATTACGAAAGATCCCGGGAAAGTCTAAACCCATCCCTACACAAACAGTAAGATGCTTACGACACGGGATGGGCACAGGCGGTTCCATGTTTATCTGCAAGAACAGAGCTTGGAGCCGTCAGAGGTTCATTCAGCTAATTGGCTAGGAAATATTCGCCATCGCAAATTACGCTAAACGTGTTTTGTTTCATGCACTCTGTGGACTGCGTCCAGATTTGCAGGTCAGCTTTCTTCACATGGTGGAAGGCCACTAATTTTCTTTCACGTCCATAGATCTCGATACGGCTTTTGCGTCGGCAGTCTGAGCACAGCTCAACACAAAAAACCAATCCGCTCTACCACGAAGGCTCCTTGGTGGCGACCCGCAAGACGTTTGAGAGACAGGCAGTGAGAGAGATGACACCATAGCAGCACGTGTCGTACTGAACCTCTAAGGGCACCGGACAGGTCCCATTGGCTGTTTCACGCCCGCGTTTAAACCTCGCACCAGCACAGCGGACATGCCGTTTATCAGTACGGTCATGAAACTATAGCTTCTCCTCCCTCCCACTATTCTCCACTACAAACCTGCGCACGCATAAACAGGCAACCGGTCCTGTGGACGTGCTTAGAAGTGACAGACGCGGTCAAAAATATTCATTCAAAACCCTCTGAAGAAGTGATAATAGGGAGTTTTAGCTGACCGCCTTTCACGGTCCCCTTCGCTCAGATAGCAAGCGGGAGCGCCATTGCGCATGCGTGGCGCGCTTGGCCGCGAACGGCATTGGCTCCGGTTGCGTTGAGCGGGCCGCCGATACCGGAGCGAAGCGTCGAAAACGGTCAGCTAAAACTCTCTAGTGGCTCCGGTTGCACTGAGCGGGCCGCCGATACCGGAGCGGAGCGTCGAAAACTGTCAGCTAAAACTCTCTATTGGCTCACGCCGGTGTTCCATGCAGGGGAGTTGCTGTTCGTCCAAGCGGGATTCCCCGCTACTACACGAGCTAAACTTGAGGCGGTAACGGTGGCGCGAGAAGCTTTCAGTTGTCTTTGCGCCCATTCGCGTTTGTGTTCGGGCGAACCCTTCAATTAGTGCTCTTCATCTTCCAAGCGAACGGCATGCATCTATGCCATAACGATTTAAAACCACCTTGAAGCCCTTGAGCTCTATTTTCGCGTACAAACATGCGGCTTTCCGTTTCGTTCCCCCTCTTGTGCATGTTACTGTTTGTGTAAGATGTCTGTAAAACACATCAACCCACACGCGGACCACTCAGTTAAAGAGAACAGCCGACTAACCGCATTAAGCCATGTTTTTCGACATATAGATCTCCCACCTGCACAATAAGCAATTTACCGGAAGCGCCATGAAGCCTAGCTGTGCTTGCAGGCACCCCTTTATCTACCCGAAAACCGTGCATGCATAAGCAGGCAATCGGTGAACGCGCATGCTTAGGCGTGAAAGGCACCGGCTTACTGATGGATGGCATGTCCGTTGTGCTGGTGCGAGGTTTAAACGCGGACGTTAAACCGCCCAATGGCACCTGCTCGAAGTCCGTAGTGGTAGAGCGGATTGGGTTTATGTGTTACGCTATGTTGAGACTACCACCCAAAAAGCGGTGCTGTGGTCTATGGATGTAAAAAATGGCAAGTCACGTAGTTCGTTTGGCTAAGACATAAAACGACGTCATTCTTTTGTTATTACAACAGTTGCGGCAACAGTCTGAACCCGGCCTTACACAAACAGTAAATGCTTGCTACGCGGGAGGGACAAAGGAAGTTCCGTGTTTATCTGCAAGTACAAACCTCAGATGACCATTCAGCTAATTTGCCAGGAAAGATGCTCCATGGCAAATTACGATAAACGTGTTTTGTTTCCTACACCTCGTCGAAAGCGTCCAGCTTTGAAGGCAATCCTTCATCACAGAGTGGAAGGGCACTAATGTTTTTCTTCTACTTCTGCTCGTACGCACTTGCGGAGACCTTATTGGTAATAAGCTTATTTTCTTCGTGATTTCTTGAAGACACAAACTTTGATTTTTTAAGCTACGTAAACTGCTCTTACCCCATTAAAATGCCCTAACCGCCAAAAAAATGGCTCCAATCCACGCTGTGACGGTTGTTGGAAATTAAAGCTATGAACGACATCCACAACAGTTCCCCATGCGACTTCACGTGAATTCACACACGCGGCTCTACAAGGAGTGAAACCAGAGATTCTACCAGCCGTTGCCTTGAATTTCCGGATGCGGTGTACCGAACACAGCAGCAGCATCGGCCATGGCCGGGCTAGAGTGGCCGACGCCACCCCTGCATCCCAGCCGTTCGTCAGCGGAAGAAACCGGAGAGAAGCGTCTTTCGAAATGTGAGAGCGGGACCAAGCGATCCTAATGTCCTAGCGCGGGGATACACTAGCACGCGTCACAAGCGCAGATCCCGAAAAATGCCGGATGTGAGCTTATGGTTTCAATTTACAGCGATATAAACTACTAAGTTCGACAACTCCGAAAAAAATTTGGGAACTTTTACAATCTATATTTATAAGAACCAGTTCCTCCTTTCGTATTTTGTAATACCTTTAAGACTTAACCGAATTGTTACTCGTCAATTTAGATAACGCAGTCCGATTCGTGGCAAGCACTGCGCAAGAGGTAGCGTTTCTCTAGCGGTAAGATGTTTGTATGTGGCTTGAAGATTTTGGTTTCCCTCCTTTAAAACCAATCTTTATTGTATGTTTGCCGTACCACCATTTGATTTCTTCGGGTACGGGTTACGCTGGAGGTGCTGTCGAAAAAGGTATTCAAGCCGTGTGAAGGCACCGCGTAATAGACACGAAGCTGCATCAAAACAGGCCCAAAGCAACCACCCCTGAAGCAGACGACCAAGCCAACGGAATGGTCCGGCGACGCGCCCGCCGGCTCCACCGTGCGGGGAATGCTGGGTAATATCGGCCTATCCCCGCGCCATCTACACCGTGCTCCGTGAGTGAAAACCATCCACCCCCTCCAGAGCCGCGTTAG